>NC_092643.1:62051885-62074418 GCF_039555335.1 Amphiura filiformis
TTCAATAGATAAACTTTCTAATGAACTGTAATGAATTCTAATGAAAGATGTTCGCTCTCGTATATAAAATGTATTACTGGTAGCACCTTGATCGTGTTTATGTGGTACTTTAAAAGACAGACAGCGCAAGTGGTCATCTTTTCCTTGACCTTTATCTTCAATTTCCTTTAATTTTTTTAAAATGTTTTCCATACAGACCAGCATGCTTATAATCACGATAATAGGCTTTTAAGTCTGGCTTAACGTAATTTGCTTAAAGACCCATTCAGTGATCCCAGCGCGAGTGTATAAAATTAAAATTATTTATAGATTGCTTAAAAGTGGAGGATAAGTCATTCAAATTGTCATTTGGTATTTTTGAAATTGTCAAAAACGGAGAAAACAGCAGTATTGACGAAGTTGAAGTCCCATTCAAATACATGTAGCTAATTTATATACTGTCAGTATATAAATTACAGGTTCACGTAAACGCCTTATTTTGTCTTAAATACACGGCTTTTGGCTGAACCACTTGCAGGCTATGTTAGCATATCAATGACAATGAAAAGGGTATCAAAATCTGAATTTTGATGATTTTTACGATCATCCGGATGAGCAAATCACTGAATGTACCTTTAAGCTTGATCCATTATAACCCAAGTGGGTCTTAGGTGTTTTCTTTTTTGACAAGTATTAATGAAAAAAAATCATACAAAATCATTCTGGTGTATATCTTGTCATACCAGAGGAAGTGACAGTTTTATCATTGATCATAATTTTCTTATATACTAAATCGATGCGCTAAGGCGATTGACCGTTCCGAACTTAAAATGTTGAATGATTGTAATATTGCCACTCATTCCATTAGATCAGATTGTAATCTCAAATTCATTGTTATTACTACCTGCATGAATGACAATCTTCACAAACGTATTGTAGTTGGACTTAGAACGGTGGGCACTGTAAATATTGTGTCTTAGATATTAAGCTTTTAGCAGAAGACACACTATTATGCCAAATAAAGACATTTCTTCCAGCGAGGTGCAACCAGTGGCGTTGAGCCGGTGGGTGGGTGTGGTATGTTTGGGTTGACCCTGGGTCCGCATGCCGGTACCCCTCCCCGTTAAAAAGGGACCGTCGGTACATCAAGGTCACTTCAAGACTTACTATCTACAGGCTGTTATGGCAGCGCGCACGGAGGTAGTCACGTGCGTATATATACGTATTTATTAATTCATTTATAAATATTGTCGAAGCACACTGTTTAGCATGAACAAGTTTTGAACAAAAACATTAAATTGGAAATAACACAAATATATTTACCCCATGTTTACACCCCCTGGTTACACTGCAAAACAATGATGTGTTAACCAATATGCCATATCCTATCGAATGTGGCTATAGATAGGATATCAGTCAGGAAATTAAGACATTGGCACCCCAACTTGTGAAATCCTGTCGTATCTCCCTTATTTTACATTATTTGCTGTAACTTATTATACTTATTATTTTGTTTACAGTGTATGTTGAGCGGGAACGGGAATTAATCAATATCAAAATAATAAATCGAGGTTTAATTGTCTTAATTTAGTATTTATTTTTACACTTGAACTTGTTAATTGTTGAGAAAGAAAATAAAGAAAATGGTGGTTTCGTTGATAACCATTGAATATTGAGCGAGCACGTCGCACCAAGGAGGAAAACAAATTGAAGTGTTTTCTTGCGGTTATTACAATAAAATCTCCTAATTAGGAGATATTTCATCTCAATTACTTAAAAAACAAGTGACTCGATACAACACACATTGGCCGAAAGTATTGTAACATTACTAACAAGAAGAGTCTTTAAAAAAGACACAGTTCAATTTATTTATTTTATATTTATGATCAGGTGTATGAGAAATTAGAAACTTTCAAATTTCATATCTAGCCTACTCTGCATTGGTTTGACAACAAATAAGTAATTTGAGGCATAATGACACCTACATCCTGACTCTGGAAATAATTGAACAAAAACCTCATTTTCATTTAGGTTTTTAAGTCACATACAGCAAACATTTGATTTTTTTAGCCTTTTACTTAATTTTATTGCTGTCCATATCAAGGAATTAAAGCTAGGACCTTCGCAAATACACGCAAATGTTATTGCTATTGTTTATATCTATTGCAGACATGAGTCACATAGTAAGTTTTATAGTATCAGGTGGTAGGAAATGGAGCTAAGACAAACTGGCATTATAATTATAATTACGTAAATATTAAATTTACTCAATTTTATGTGAATTCAACACGAAAATAAGAAATTATATATACTTATTAACATTCTATACGTCACTAAGAAATTAATTTGTACTTATTAACATAATTAGTAATTTGGTTATATAGTTAAAGCCCCGGGATATTAAGCATATTCATAGTGATAGTATAATTTCATAATTTTTTTTTTAATTTTCAACCATTTTCAAATAGCACCATGATGAGTTCAAGAATTCCAGTACCTATAAACAGCAAACGAAATACAAAACATGCAACGGTAGATTACGCAATTTATAGTACAAACGGTCATAAAAGTACAGCAAATTCTAGTCAGGCTTTTTAATCAAGATAAAAACGGATGGGTACCATTCCATGCGTCCCTGTGAAGGTCGCCCTCCGTAAAGTGCACATGGGCTTAGTGCAATTTATTTGAATACAAATGAGATTGGATCTTTAGGCTATATCAAGAGTTTTAATAGCAACATTTCCAATCCATTGCAAAATGTAACCAGAGAAACAATTAAACCATATTTCCAAGAAATCAATGTTAAAATTAAATAATCTACCAACAACGAGCAATAAAGTAATGTCGTTTTCCAGAATCCGAATACAAATCAAATGATATTGAACATGTTAAAAACAAGAAACAGACAATTATGTTAAAGCACAGTCTTGAACTATATTAAATTTAGATCGTCCAGTTGTTATAATAGCTGTCCAAAAGAGTTTCGGAGTGACACCTAGTCAGGGGCTGCGCAATAATTATGAGCCCTCCCCAGGTAAAATTTCCAAACGGCCCGCAAAAATCGCTTCCCCCTTCTCGGCCTGCCAAAATCGCTTGCCCCCCCCCTCGGCGCGCCCAAAAATCTTTGCCTCACCCTTTACACATGCCAAATGTTTTGGATTCCAATTTGCAAACCTTAAAAAGGCATTCGTGATCCACAGCATCATTCCCCCACTTTTCTCCAAAAAAGTTGGAAACCTCTGGCTACATAATGTTTATGTACAAAAAATTTCTTGCAGATTAATTCGTTTAGCAAAGATATCGTTAAATTTGAATTTCGTTCAAATTTCTGGTATACCAGAACGAAATTACAACACATTGTCTATGGAGCAGTGTAATGCACATAATCATGCATAACTCGCAAACGCAAAATTGGAATCTACTGAAATTTTGGGAATAAGCTTTTTTCGTGGATATCTACTGAAAAATGTCATAAAAAGAAGATGCTAGGATCACGAACTACCCCTAGATATATGTCGCGAGCGCAGTGAGCAGGAAAATGTGCATATTAAAATGTTTCTGTACTGTTTTCAAAGCCTTTTTAGAGCGTTTTTTAAAAGTTTCCCCATGAATGTGTGCCAAAAATCGCTTGCCACCCCTCTCGGCTGGCCAAAAATTACTTGCCTCCCCTTTCGGCTCGCAAAATACCCCCATTTTACCCTCCCCATTATTGCACAGCCCCTCACCAGAGCTAGTGTAAACTAATGACAAACGTAGCAAGGTTGTCGTCCTCAAAACGTGTTTCTGTGTCCTTGAAGAAAAAAAATCTGCAGACGAAAGAAAACTTTTATTTGTTCCGATAATAAACTTAAAGTAAGGCTGATTGAAATGGAGATGTAAGATAGATATCGTGTGTTATCGATTTCAAAATTTTAAGTAAACTTAATTATATTTTGCCTTCTGCATGTCTGCTGAACGCCGTGTCATCCAACTATATCATGGTTCAAATATTTGCTTCCAATTTGCTTTCTTAAAAAACATTTCATGGATACTAGGTATGTGATAGCGTAAATTTCATCTTCAAAACCATTGCTTGTAATATACGGACTTGAATTTCATAAGATCTTAGAGATGACAAAGGACTTGTCAAGAACGAAATAGAGTGTTGTAAGTGCACCTCGGGTAATATGTTCACCTAATGTAAAAGCGATAAAGATGTGCTTCTATTGTAACTTGGGGCCATTTCAGAGTAATAATAGTGTTTTTAATAATGTTTTCTATCTACGATGACTATTGAATAAGCATGAAATCTACGAGACATGAGATGATTACCACATGCTATCGATTTTATATAAAATGCTTTTTTTTAACATGTTGTGAAAAGACATTAATCCACCGGCGCAGTGAACGGGGAAAAAAGTCAGATACTCAAATTAGCCCTACATCCATGTCGCGCTTGCCTCAAGTGCATTCCGAGGGAAACCGAATACCCCCAATTTTTACTCCATGCCTGTATCAAGATGGAGATCGAGTCCCAATTCTTCTATTTCTTTAATTCTGTGACCTGAACTCATCAGGACTCAAGTGGATCACCGTTTTTTTTCTCCTTTTTTCCGAAATAATGAATTCTAGTATACACTCAGAACGCTACTGACCGCCCTCTATTGTTATGAATAGTCGTGCTGGAAGTCGATCAATACATGTTGAACCAACACTTTTCTGAGATACCCCTTTTTACTTTGAAATTAATTTTCTAGGTCAAATAAAAAGCAATAATTGTATTTTTTTCATTAATGTCAGATAAAACCATAGTGCTTTGCTATACTTTTTTTAAAATCCTAGTGTTAAAATTAGGCATGAAATTGTGTCTTTTATTTCAAGATTTAAGTTGATTTTTACAGTCCTGAACTTCGCCCGAATTCGGTCGCTTCCAGTGCCTAATTAAATGACTGAATGGGCCTTGTATAACAAGTATAGCCAGTGACTAGTGTTCCGAGTGTTTATGACTGTTTGACCGGAACATGTCACAGTCTTACCATTGACCGAAAGACGTAGTATTGTGATGTGCCCAGAGTAGTATAATGGTGAATATCTAAATAGATGCGCTATCGTTGTTGACGATTGTAGTACCGATAGTTTTGATACAGGATTATAAGCGTCCCAGTCAAATCCCCAAAGCAGAGTACATTATGGGATGTGTATAATTTATTTCGATATAAATGAGAGAAACAATATTTTGGAGCTCCAGGCTAGCCTATATACTAGTTCCCCAAAGGAAATAAAATTGTAATGACATTAATTTTACACTTCCATTACGGTGTACAGGTTATTTTGAGAATGGATTGGCTAAACATGGGTCAATAGCTAAGAAATAAACACATTTTGCAAGATTTAGATGTGGTCTGTTCATTGAAGTACATTTCGTCGCTATGTAGCACTTTCCGCAAATAGATTCATCAGGATTGTCCATTGAAATTATATGAAAATGTTCTTAAACAAATCCAAATAAAGGCGATGTTAATATACCTCAATGACGTTTCGTGCTGCATCACAGCACTTTCTCAAATTGAATGACCAGCTTTGACATTTGACGTCGGCTGTTTCCTATTGGTAGCTGACGCAGATGGCGTTGTCAATAACTGATCATAGATATACGGAAGGAAGTAGTTGCCACAATCCCTGTTGAGTGTGAAAGTGCCCCTAAGAAATCCGCTCTCACGGACCATGTCGCTGAGGACAATCATGTGATAGGTATGAGACATTGAAACCAACAGGAAAAGGAGACACATAAAGGAATCAATATGGATCAGAAAGAGGGGGCAGGCTAATACACTCAAAAGGGATTGTGCCAACTACTTCCTTCCGCATATCTATGATCAGTTATTGACAGCGCCATCTACGTCAGCTACCAATAGGAAGCAGCCGACGTCAAAGGTGGTCATTCAATTTGAGAAAGTACTGTGGTACAGCACGAAACGTCATTGAGGTATGTTAACATGACCTTTATTTGGATTTGTTTAAGAACATTTTCACATAATATGTTGCACTTATCTTTATGGCAAATCAGTACAGAAAATAGGAATCGAAGAAATGCATTGTGTGAAGTGTCTTCTCTGGGTGTTAATCATTAATCAAAAGGGCATTTCGTGATCCACAGCATCATCCCCCCACTTTTCGCAAACAAAGTTGAGATTTTATACCACTGGAAACCTCTGGATACATAATGTTTATGTACCAAAAATATTTCGTTCTGGTATACCAGAACGAAATTACAACAATGGCCTATTGAGTAGTGTAAGACATATAATCATGCATAACTCGCAATCAACTGAAATTTTGGGAATAAGCTGTTTTCGAGGATATCTACTAAAACTTAATAAAACACATAGTAAGGTTGTCGTCCTACAAAACACTTTTTCTGTGTCCTTGAAGAAAAAACCAGCAGACGAAAGAAAACTCTTATTTCTGCCGATAATAAACTTAACATACGCCTGATTGAAATGGAGACGTGTGATAGCTATCGTATGTTATCGATTCCAAAGTTTCAAGTAAACTTAATTATATTAATACTTTGCCTTCTGTGTGTCTGCTGAAAACCACATCGTCAAACTTGTTAAGGTTCCAATAGCTTTTTTAGAAAAATCAAAAACATTTCACCTATACTATTTTGTATTGTAGATGTCATCTTCAAAACCATGACCATTTTCCCTATAATAGCTTATAATATACGGACTTGAGTTTTATAAGATCATAGAGATGCCAAAGGTCTTGTCAAGAACGAGATGAAAGGGTATAAGTGCACCTCAGCCTCGTCCTCAGGTAACATCTTCACTTGATGTAAAAGCGCATATAAAGAGGTGTGCTTATATTCTGAACATGGTGAAGTAACGAGCTAACTTTGGGCCATTCTTATAGTCGTTTTTTTAACTAATGTTTTCAATCATAACAGAAATCCATAATTTTGTCCCATCTATGACGATTGAATCAATATGAAATCTACTTAGAGACGTGTGATGGTGTGATGAAAATCACATCGATTATAGAATTCTAAATTAACCTGACTGAATTCAAAACTTATAATCACTCTGTTAAATGCGTTATTCAAATATTTGATTATTCAAAGTGTTACATATTCGAATGAATTATGAATTTGTTCACATATTTTTCTTTCTTTCTAGGATTCCAAGTACGGAAACTAGGTGATATGATACTCCCTGGATGGAGCGATCGTTGAATACCTTCTAAACCTTTATAAGAAATAATGTTCATTGAAAGCGCATCAAATTATTTCATAGGAAAATTTGCACTTTTGGGGCTAAAATGGTCAAATATGGGGTTAATATGGTCATAAACTCATTATCAGGCGTCAACATTGGGAGGGGGATGATTGTATGGACCATCCCCCGGCAAAATATTGGGGGGGGTGATAAATCCCCTTGGAAATCCGGACTTTTTGACACTTTTCACTAAAAAATCCGGACTTTTTCAACATATTTCATGTCACTCCTCTATACCCCTTGGAAATCCGGACTTTTTCACACTTGCACTAAAAAAAATCCGGATTTTTTCAACATATTTGATGTCACTCCTCTATACCCCTTGGAGTTTTTCTCTCATTTTAAATTCACTCCTCTATAGGGGGTGTGCACTTATTTTCTGGAATAGCCCAATACGTCGCAGTAATAATAACACAATTATACACCTCTGGTACATACGATCACTGGCCATGAAAGTGTTCTGTCATTCAAAAGGACGTTAATCCATCGGCCTAGTGAACACGTGGTGAACGGAGACTTAGAAGAATGTATGATGTCCATATCCTTTCCGATGCTGTTTTGGCAATCGAAAATACTATATATGGCATGTTATCTGATTCCGGTGTCTCCCGATATGAATACGTAGTAGATAAAGGGTGAAAAACAGACCATTATCAGAAATAATGGGCGTGTTGTTCATGACTGGTGAGATGTTAGTTGGTTTGAGGTTGAGACCCCGATACGGGTCGAAACCTCAAACCAACTAACATTGAGTGGCACGCTGATGGGATGTGTGTGTGTCGTTTTTTTGTTAGTTTTGGTAGCGCACACATATCATGTTTCAATAAAATGGCAGCTCAGAAAAAATGTTCATATTTCTTCAAATATAATAGAGCAATTGTCAAAATAGAATGGTATTATTTAAAAACATTTATGGCCTTTCCTGTCCTTTTACATGTTGAAGAAAAATGTTCAGACGAAATAAACACTTTCATTTATCCGATAATAAACTTAATGTTAGTTTAATTGAAATGGAGACGTAAGATATATTTCGAAAGGTTTACGATCTCATTCTTGTCTGCAAAAGGCTTTCTCCACAAACAAAGGTTTACGATCTCAAAATTTCAAATAAACTTAAATACATTAATGCTTTGCATTCTTGTCTGCAAAAATCTTTCTGCAGGACCACTGTACCGATACTAGGCATTTGTGTACTCAGTTGATTGCGTCATCTAGACTTCAAAGTCATGCCATCTTTTCCTGTATCTGCATTGAGTTTTATAAGCTCTTTCAAGTCAAAGTTATCAAGAACGTACGTTATACATGTAGGTAATGTAGTGCAGTGGTAATTTCACCGTATGAACATTCTTTATCTAAGGTAGAAGTATGAAGTAGCGAGAAATCTTCGGGTCATTCCAACATAATAAACTATTTCCTATCATTTAGGAACTATCTTATGATGAAATTAATATTCAAATATTTATATTTCTAAGTACAGGATACTTTCAGAAATAAATGCATCAGATAAGATTGTATGTTTGATTTTTGATGTCACTTATCGGAAAGTCTTTATGATATAATTTCAACTTGAAACACAATTATTCCACAGGCGAATATGTTGCAGTGATTATGATGATATATTCACCTCTGTACAAGTCAATATCCGACCGTGTAAATTGCTCTGAAGGGGATAATATCGGAATTCGAAAGGACGTTAATCCATCGGCCTAGTGAACATAATGTGAACATAGAACAAACTCAAGTCAGACTTAGAGGAATGTTTGATGTCTACATCCTTTCCGGTGATGTTTGCGCAATGAAACTATTAACTAAACACAAAAATGAAGCATAGCTGATTCCGGTAGTGTGTCTCCTTGTAAACGAGAACTGTTGTGAAGCGTTTGACAAACGACTAGAGGAAACACATTGTAAAAAAAAAAAAAAAACTAGGGCAAAAATATTTTCGTCTTTATTGATTGAGAAAAGGGCGAAGTCAAAACTCACAATGCAGTTTGAATATATGTCGAGCGTTTGTATGTTCACAACAGGAGTATTCATTTTGGTAAATACATTCTTTTTGATTTATTGGAACTATATTGTTCTTGTCATTTCAGGTATATGTCTATAACAGAGATTATACTTTTCCTTTCAGACATATTGTGTTTCAGTTCATAAACGATACAATGTCCTTTTAAACTATCGGTATACATGTAACATACCAGAATTTTAGCAAGTGGATGAATGACCTTGAAATACTGAGAAAATATTTTTTTTATCGACAGTATCTGTTCAAAAACATTTGTCTTACAAAAGAAATACTTTTCAAGAATCAAAGTAAAACAAGAAACCGTTTTTCCGTGTAAAATATATGACTTTGGTACGTATGGATCGTTGACCTTGAAAATGAAATGTAAATGCTCAGGCGTATCAGTTTGCTCTCTGCAGACCATGTCGTCGGGATTGAAATGTAATTGGAAAAGCATACATATATGAAAATGACTTCGTTCAATCAGAAGGATGCTTTAATGTTGGAATTCAAAATTCAATAAAAATAAAATGGTTGACGCTATGAAATTAAGGCTGTAGCTCAAACAGTGACTCGTTGATGGGATGTTTTTTTTTTAGATACGTTGTCTAAAAGGGATTACTCTTATGCCAAAACATCAATGTATTTTTGATGTTCCAAAGATTCGCTGCCAAATGCTTCCTCCATGAACACTTTACTGACTGATACTAGACATTAACATGTTAACAATACTCATATGATTGCAAATTTGTAATGTAATGCAGACATTTAAAAAAGTCCTGATATCATTTCCTGTTATTGCATTGAATGCCAGTAAAGAGAAATATTCATATTACCTAATATAATCGAGGAATTGTCTAAAAGTGATTGGTGTTCCGAAAAAAAAAATATGCATTTTCTTCTCCTGGTATATTAAGAAAGCCAAAAAAAATATATCGCATGTTATCGATTTCAAATTTTCAAGTAAACTTAAGTATATTAATAAATACTTTGCTTTCTGCAATTGCTGCTAAACACTGTTAAAAGACCCGGCGCTCAGCTATTCGATATTTCAAAGATTTGCTGCCAAATGCTTTCTCCAGCACCACTTTACCGATACTAGGCATTTTTGTACTCATTTGATTAAATATTTGTCACGCACACTTCAAAGTCTTGCCATCTTTTCCTGTAAAAGCCACTTATTTACGAGTTTTATAAGATCTTACATATAGATCAGAGAAGCTGTGCAAGAACGCAATGCAATGGTAAGTTCAACGTAGGTAACATCTTCACCCAAGGTAAAAGGATGAAGTACACAGAAATCTTCAGGTCATTTGAACGTAGTAAAGTGTTTTCTATCACTTACGAAATCTCTAAAGATGAGATATATCCATTTCTGTTCCCTTTATGACGATTGAATCAATATGAAATCTACTTAGAGACGTGAGATTAATACCATATGTTATCGATTATAAATGTCGAAATTACCCTGAATGAATTTAAAATGATTCACAATTTATCTGCCTCTTAACATAAGTATCGCAACAGCAACTGAACTGTCTGAACATGCTGAAATAATATTAAGATTTTTATTTTCTGTTATTATAATGTATGTTTTATATATAGTAGACTTTAAATAGACTCCCATCAGTGTGCCACTGTTCGAACTGCAGCCCTTTAAAAATTTAAATGCAACTATTCTTGTATCATATTTACTTAACCTCAACATAACTATTACATGATGATGGAGCTTTACGATACTCGAATCCGGGGACTCGAATTTAAACACAAACTAAGTTCCGGATCTTTTAAGAAATACTACCGGGGGCTATATATATCTAAAGACAAATTCATCATTTTCTAGTTAAATTGATAGTGTGTCAAACTTATATCCAAAGGCGAATAATGTAGCAGTGATGATAACATCTTCACCTCTAGTGCATACTCGCGCACGGTCAAAATCCGACCGGGCAAATTGCTACCGTATATTTTTAAAATACAATCTGGAGGAACTATTAAAAGTCAGTGGAAGATTTGATCATATAATGACCCATAAGAGTGTTCTGTTATGTACAGAAGTGACCTAACACTTATGAAGGCTGTATCTTGAGAAAGCGCATGGTCTGATGCTAGAATCTTGGCAAGGACACTCTGGTGAAATAAAGAAAAATATATGTGATCGATTTCGTGTGACTTTTGAGCGTTAAATGTTTCAAAATTTAAAAATGAACAAAATGCGAGTAACTATGATGTCATCAACATGACAATAATAATCATGATAAATAATTATTGCTCCCTAAAAAAGAACTGGTTAACAAATGGTTTGAATACATCGCGCGACCTTATAGTAAGTGTATCTAGAAATTTGTGCAAGTTACTTGTCAATTTTCGCCAGAAACGAGCTTTTTCTGCGGTTACTGCCCAGCTCATTAGCGCGATATGGGATATTCTTTACCTCGAGTTTACTGCCCTCTGTTGACGACGGGGCTTCGAACTCTTATCAAGGCGATCTAAGAAGTGCAGGGCCGTGACATAAGAGTGTTTTGTTATGCGGAGAAGCATAAAGATTGGTCCAGCGAACAAAATAAGAAATCCTTCCCAGTGTCGTTATAGGCAATTGAAGTCACATTGTTTACGCCAATTATGCCACATTGGAGTTTTATAAGATCATAGATCTTGTCAAGAACGAAATGAAATGGTATAAGTGCACCTCAGCCTCGTCCTCAGGTAACATCTTCACTTGATGTAAAAGCGCATATATAGAGATGTGCTAATATTCTGAGTATGCTGAAGTAACGAGCTCACTTTGGGCCATTCCTAACGTAATAGTAGTGTTTTAACCCATCTATGACGATTGAATCAATATGAAATCTACTTAGAGATGTGCGATGGTGTGAGGAAAATCACATATCATCGATTAATGAATTCTAAATTAACCTGACTGAATTCAAAACTTAACATCACTCTGTTAGATGCGTTATTCAAATATTTGATTATTCAAAAATTATTGTACAGTGTTACATATTCGAATAAATTATGAATTTGTTCACATATTTTTCTTTCTTTCTAGGATTCCAAGTACAGGAACTAGGTGATATGGTACTCCCTGGATGGAGCGATCGTTGAATACCTTATAGCTTGTTTTCAGAAATAACTTGTACCATATCTGATTGCATGACTTTTTTGCTTTAAATTACATGAAAGTGTTCATTGAAAGCGCATCAAATTATTTCATAGGCAAATATGTCGCAGTAATAATAACACAATTATTCACCTCTGGTACATACGATCACTGTCAATACCCGACCGGGCAGCTTTCTGGGGTGGTAAGCAAGAGAAAATGGGAATTCAAATTGGTCCAAAAAATCTGACAAAAATCAGACTTAGCTATTAAAGTGTTCTGTCATTCAAAAGGACGTTAATCTATCGGCCTAGTTGTGAACGGAGAACAAAGTCAGACTTAGAGGAATGTATGATGTCCATACCCTTTCCGATGCAATCGTAAAAACTGCACTCGTATATGGCACGTTAGCGGATTCCGGTGTCTCCCTATAAGGAATGCTGTTGGGTAACGTTTGGCACAGTGTAAAAAGAGCTTACCTGTATACCGTATACCATTATTGGAAACACCAACTTCATACAAACAATATGATCGTCTTTATTGATTGAGTAAAAGTTGAAATAAAAACTCCCAATGCAATTTGAAGAAATGTCGAGCGTTATATGCTTACAACAGGGATATTTATTTTAGTTAATACAATATTCTATATTGGTACATTTTGCTCATATCATATGTGTCTTTTACCAGAAATGCTTTTCCTTCAAACATATCGGGTTCCAGTTCACAAAGGGTACATTGTCCTTTTCAACTATCGCTAAAACATACGAGAACTTTGAATGCCTTGAAAATAAAATATTAATAATAAAAATTACCGACAATAACTTTGCAAAAACATCTGTCTTATAAAAGAAATACTTTTACTTTCAGGCATGTTGCGTACGTTTATGGATCGATGACCTTGAAAATATAACTGTAAATTAGGTCAGGAGTATCATTTTGCTCTCCGCAGATCGTGGCGTCAGATTGCTATGTAATTGGAAAAGCACACACCCATGTCTTCTCTTCCCTTCTAAAGTTTTCAGATATTCAATCAAAATATTGCTTATTATAAGGGCTATTCAACAATCGATAATAAAACCGGTTGTTGGTGTAAGTGATACAGTACAGCTATGAAATTAGGGCTGCAGTTCAAATAGTGGCACGCTGATGGGATGTGTGTGTGTGTCGTGTTTTTATTGTCAGTTTTGGTAGCGCACACATATCATGTTTCAATAAAATAGCAGCACAGAAACAAATTTCATATTTCTTCAAATATAATAGAGCAATTGTCAAAATAGAAGGGTATTATTTAAAAACATTTATGGCCTTGTACAAGTTGGAGAAACATCTTCAGACGAAATAAACACTTTTATTTATCCGATAATAGACTTAATGCAGGCTTAATTGAAATGGAGACGCAAGATATATTTCGCAGGTTATCAATCTCAAAATTTCAAGAAAACTTAAGATATATTAATACTTTACATTCTTGCCTGCAAAAGGCTTTCTCCACGACCACTACCGATACTGGGCATCAACCGATTACGTCATGTAGACTTCAAAGTCATGATATCTTTTCCTGTAAAATGCAACGAGATTTATGTAAATTATCAAGAACGTTATACATGTAGGTAATGTAATGCAGTGGTAATTTCACCGTATGAACATTCTTTATCTAAGGTAGAAGTATGAAGTAGCGAGAAAACTTCGGGTCATTCCAACACTAAACTATTTCCGATCATTTAAGAACTATCTTGTGATGAAATTAATATTCATTTTGTGTTCTAACTTTTACGATTGAATCAATATAAAATCTACTAACGTGAGATGAATACAATATGTTATCAATTATAAAAGTCTAAATTAACCTGAATTCAAGGCTATCACTCTGCCATAGATGCACAATGGAAATATTAGATCAATCGAAACTCCTCTGCATCCCAACATACCCATAAGGAAAAGTTTGATTTTTTATGCAACACACTGAACTATGGAACACAACGTAGGTTTCTTACTTTTGTATTCTTACTTAGTATCCATTTATGAAACTGTCATTGACTAATATTTATATTTTTAAGTATAGGATACTTTCAGAAGTAAATGCATCATATAAGATTGAATGTTTTATTTTTGATGTCACTTAGGCCTATCGGAAAGTCTCTATAATATAATTTGAACTTGAAAAAAAATTATTCCACAGGCGAATATGTTGCAGTGATCATGATGATGTTAGCATATTCACCTCTGTACTAGTCAATATCCGACCGTGTAAATTGCTCTGAAGGGGGAATATCGGAATTTACTTTTGTATCATCTAAAGATAAAAATCAGACTTCATCTCTTTGAATCAGGTACATGATCGTGTTCTTCTGTCATTCGAAAGAACGTTAATCCATCGGCCTTGTGAACATATGGTGAACGGAGAACAAACTCAGACTTAGAGGAATGTTTGATGTCTACATCCTTTCCAGTGATGTTTGAGCAAAGAAACTAAGCACAAAATTGAAGCATAGGGCCCGCTAACTGATTCCGGTAGTGTGTCTCCTTGCAAACGAAAAATGTTATGAAGCGTTTGACAAACTGTAATATAAGCTATGCAAATACCTGTAAGAAAGAACGACTAGTGGAAACACATTGTAAACAGAAAAAACCAGGGCAAAAATATGTTCGTTTTTATTGATTGAGTAAAGGGTGAAATCAAAACTCACAATGCAGTTTGAATACATGTCGAGCGTTTGTATGTTCACAACATGAGTATTCATTTTGGTAAATACATTCTTTTTGATTTATTGGAACTATATTGTTCTTGTCATTTCAGGTATATGTCTATAACAGAGATACTT
Source organism: Amphiura filiformis (assembly GCF_039555335.1). NCBI lineage: Eukaryota > Metazoa > Echinodermata > Ophiuroidea > Amphilepidida > Amphiuridae > Amphiura > Amphiura filiformis. The sequence continues at coordinate 62,067,048 of NC_092643.1, forward strand.
TTCCTTTCAGACATATTGTGTTTCAGTTCATAAACGATACAATGTCCTTTTAAACTATCGGTATACATGTAACATACCAGAATTTTAGCAAGTGGATGAATGACCTTGAAATACTGAGAAAATATTTTTTTATCGACAGTATCTGTTCAAAAACATTTGTCTTACAAAAGAAATACTTTTTCAAGAATCAAAGTAAAACAAGAAACCCGTGTAAAATATATGACTTTGGTACGTATGGATCGTTGACCTTGATATGACTTTGGTACGTATGGATCGTTGACCTTGAAAATGAAATGTAAATGTTCAGGCGTATCGGTTTGCGCTCTGCAGACAATGTCGTCGGGATTGCTACGTAATTGGAAAAGCATACATACATGAAAATGACTTCGTTCAATCAGAAGCAGAGGATGATTTAAGGAAGCCCCATCATGCACTGTAAAAATATTATCACTAGAGTTTCAACTGCTACTTTACTTTCCAAATCCCATTGAATTCTGTGCAAAAGATGTTGTTTTAGAATTGTGTGTGTGTCATTATTACTTGGTCGATTTCAGATCTAAAGTGATGTATGCATGAAGGATAATTCACACCTTCTGTAGATAACATATAATGTGAAATCGACCAACTTTTTGAAGGTGTTTTTATTGTAAATATATCTGTCCAAATTCAAATTTAAACATGCACGTGTGTATGCAGTGGGCGGGCAGTGGCGTCATGTTCACTCACACAGCTGTGCTAACCGCAAGACTTGCTGGGAAGTGCTTAAATCATCCTCTGAATCAGAAGGATGCTTTAATGGTGGAATTCAAAAATGAATAAAAAAAAACAGTTGCCGCTATGAAATTAAGGCTGTAGCTCAAACAGTGATCCGTTGATGGGATGGTTTTTTTTTAGATACGTTGTCTAAAAGGGATTACTCTTATTCCAAAATATTAATGTATTTTCGAAGCTTAATTGAAATGGAGGCGTAAGATCGATTTCGTTAATTATCGATCTTAAAATTTTAAATAAACTTACGTCGCCCAGCTACATGTTTGATGTTCCAAAGATTCGCTGCCAAATGCTTCCTCCATGAACACTTTACTGACTGATACTAGACATTAATATACTCATATGATTGCATATATGTAATGTAATGTAGACTAAAAGTCCTGATATCATTTCCTGTTATTGCATTGAATGCCAGTAAAGAGAAATATTCATATTACCTAATATAATCGAGGAATTGTCTAAAAGGGATTGGTGTTCCGAAAAAAAAAATATGCATTTTCTTCTCCTGGTATATTAAGAAAGCCAAAAAAACACTCTCGCATGTTATCGATTTCAAATTTTCAAGTAAACTTAAGTATATTAATAAATACTTTGCTTTCTGCAATTGCTGCTAAACACTGTTAAAACACCCCGTCGCTCAGCTATTCGATATTTCAAAGATTTGCTGCCAAATGCTTTCTCCACCACCACTACCGTTACTAGGCATTTTTGTACTCATTTGATTATATATTTGTCACGCACGCTTCAAAGTCTTGCCATCTTTTCCTGTAAAAGCCACTTATTTACGAGTGTTATAAGATCTTAAATATGGATCAGAGAAGCTGTGCAAGAACGCAATGCAATGGTAAGTTCAACGTAGGTAACATCTTCACCCAAGGTAAAAGGATGAAGTAGAGAGAAATCTTCAGGTCATTTGAACGTAATAAAGTGTTTTCTATCGCTTGCGAACTCTCTAAAGATGAAATATATACCCATTTCTGCTCCATTTATGGATTGAATCAATATGAAATCTACTTAGAGACGTGAGATTAATACCATATGTTATCGATTATAAGTGTCTAAATTAGTCTGAATGAATTCAAAATGATTCACAATTTATCTGCCTCTTAACATACCGATAAGTATCACAACAGCAACTGAACATGCTGAAATAATATGAAGATTTTTATTTTCTGTTATTCTAATGTATGTTTTATATAGACTTTGGAAAATTTAAATGAAACTATTCTGGTATTATATTTATTTAACCTCAACATAACTATTACATGATGATGGAGCTTTACGATACTCGAATCCGGGGACTCGAATTTAAACACAAACTAAGTTCCGGATCTTTTAAGAAATACTACCGGGGGCTATATATATCTAAAGACAAATTCATCATTTTCTAGTTAAATTGATAGTGTGTCAAACTTATATCCATAGGCGAACAATGTCGCAGTGATGATAACATCTTCACCTCTAGTGCATACTCGCGCACGGTCAAAATCCGACCGGGCAAATTGCTACCGTATATTTTTAAAATACAATCTAGAGGAACTATTAAAAGTCAGTGGAAGATTTGATCATATAATGACCCATAAGAGTGTTCTGTTATGTACAGAAGTGACCTAACACTTATGAAGGCTGTATCTTGAGAAAGCGCATGGTCTGATGCTAGAATCTTGGCAAGGACACTCTGGTGAAATAAAGAAAAATATATGTGATCGATTTCGTGTGACTTTTGAGCGTTAAATGTTTCAAAATTTAAAAATGAACAAAATGCGAGTAACTATGATGTCATCAACATGACAATAATAATCATGATAAATAATTATTGCTCCCTAAAAAAGAAATGGTTAACAAATGGTTTGAATACATCGCGCGACCTTATAGTAAGTGTATCTAGAAATTTGTGCAAGTTACTTGTCAATTTTCGCAAGAAACGAGCTTTTTCTGCGGTTACTGCCCAGCTCATTAGCGCGATATGGGATATTCTTTACCTCGAGTTTACTGCCCTCTGTTGACGACGGGGCTTCGAACTCTTATCAAGGCGATCTAAGAAGTGCAGGGCCGTGACATAAGAGTGTTCTGTTATGCGGAGAAGCATAAAGATTGGTCCAGCGAACAAAATAAGAAATCCTTCCCAGTGTCGTTATAGGCAATTGAAGTCACATTGTTTACGCCAATTATGCCACATTGGAGTTTTATAAGATCATAGATCTTGTCAAGAACGAAATGAAATGGTATAAGTGCACCTCAGCCTCGTCCTCAGGTAACATCTTCACTTGATGTAAAAGCGCATATATAGAGATGTGCTAATATTCTGAGTATGCTGAAGTAACGAGCTCACTTTGGGCCATTCCTAACGTAATAGTAGTGTTTTAACCCATCTATGACGATTGAATCAATATGAAATCTACTTAGAGATGTGCGATGGTGTGAGGAAAATCACATATCATCGATTAATGAATTCTAAATTAACCTGACTGAATTCAAAACTTAACATCACTCTGTTAGATGCGTTATTCAAATATTTGATTATTCAAAAATTATTGTACAGTGTTACATATTCGAATGAATTATGAATTTGTTCACATATTTTTCTTTCTTTCTAGGATTCCAAGTACAGGAACTAGGTGATATGGTACTCCCTGGATGGAGCGATCGTTGAATACCTTATAGCTTGTTTTCAGAAATAACTTGTACCATATCTGATTGCATGACTTTTTTGCTTTAAATTACATGAAAGTGTTCATTGAAAGCGCGTCAAATTATTTCATGGGCGAAAACGTCGCATTAATAATAACACAATTATTTACCTCTGGTACATACGATCACTGTCAATACCCGACCGGGCAGCTTTCTGGGGTGTTTAGCGAGAAAAAATGGGAATTCACTTTGGTATCATCTGACAAAAAATCAGACTTAGTCATGTAAGTGTTCTGTCATTCAAAAGGACGTCAATCCACCGGCCTCCGGAACACGTTGTGAACAGAGAACAAAGTCAGGCTTAGAAGAATGTATGATGTCCTGGACATGTCCATATCTTTTCCGATGCAATCGTAAATACCGCACTATATATGGCACGGATTCCGGTGTCTCCCTATAAGGAATACTGTTGGGTAACGTATTGGCACAGTGTAAAAAGAGCTTACCTGTAGGCCTATATACTATTATTGGAAACACCCATTGCATACAAACAATATGATCGTCTTTATTGATTGAGCAAAAGTTGAAATAAAAACTCCCAATGCAGTTTGAAGAAATGTCGAGCGATTGTATGCAACAACAGGGATATTTATTTTAGTTAATACAATATTCTATATTGGTACATTTTGCTCATATCATGTCAAGAATATGTGTCTTTTAACAGAGATGATTTTTTTCAAATACATCGGGTTCCAGTTTACAGAGGGTACATTGTCCTTTTCAACTATCGCTAAAACAATATACGAGAACTTAAAATGCCTTGAAAATAAGATACTAATAAAATCTTTTTTACCGACAATAACTTTGCAAAAACATCTGAGATACTTTTACTTTCAGGCATGTTGCGTACGTTTATGGATTGATGACCTTGAAAATAAAACTGTAAATTTAGCTCAGGCGTATCATTTTGCTCTCCGCAGATCGTGGCGTCAGATTGCTATGTAATTGGAAAAGCACACACCCACGTCTTCTCTATCCTTTTAAAGTTTTAGATATTCAATCAAAATGGTGCTTATTATGAGAGCTATTCAATAATCGATAATAAAACCGGTTGTTGGTGTAAGTGATACAGTACAGCTATGAAATTAGGGCTGCAGTTCAAATAGTGGCACGCTGATGTGTGTGTCGTTTTTTTGTCTGTTTTGGTAGCGCACACATATCATGTTTCAATAAAATGGCAGCACAGACATTTTTTTCATATTTCTTCAAATATAATAGAGCAATTGTCAAAATAGAATAGTATTATTTAAAAACATTAATGGCCTTTCCTGTCCTTGTACATGTTAAAGAAAAATCTTCAGACGAAATAAACACTTTTATTTATCCGATAATAGACTTAATGCAAGCTTAATTGAAATGGAGACGTAAGATATATTTCGCAGGTTATCAATCTCAAAATTAAATTTAAACTTAAATATATTAATACCTTGCATTCTTGTCTGCAAAAGGCTTTCTCCACGATCACTACCGATACTGGGCATTTTGTACTCAATCGACTGTGTCATGTAGACTTCAAAGTCATGATATCTTTTCCTGTAAAATGCATCGAGTTTTATGTAACTTCTTTTAAGTAAAAGTTATCAAAAACGTTACACATGTAAGTAATGTAGTGCAGTGGTAATTTCACCGTATGAACATTCTTTATCTAAGGTAGAGCGTGGCGCAATGGTTAGGGTACTTGCCTTTAGTGCATGAGGTCCCGGGTTCAATTCCCTGCGGTGGAGATTTGCTGGGATATTGAAAAAAAAGTCTGAAATTAATTGGCAACTTCTGTAGATTAAATTTAGACTTCTGCTCTCCCCCATGGTTCATTTAGAATTGGGTAAATGAATCATAAAAAAGTACTCCGTCCTTCGGAGGGGACGTTAAGCCGTCGGTCCCGTGTGCAGAGAGCCATACCTGTACATGTATATCGCAGCCAGTTTCGAAAAGAGTAGGGTGTTAACCCCTGACTGTTCCCAACCCGTCCCGGTGTTCAAATGGACCCCAATGGAAATAAGATTCAATAGAGGCTTTCTTGGGTTATCCAGGGTTGTCAAAAACGCGAACAAATCAAATCAAAAAGTATGAAGTAGTGAGAAACCTTCGGGTCATTCCAACATAATAAACTATTTCCTATCATTTAGGAACTATCTTATGATGAAATTAATATTCATTTTGTGTTTAACTTTTACGATTGAATCAATATTAAATCTACTTACGTGAGATGAATACAATATGTTATCGATTATAAAAGTCTAAATTAACCTGAATTCAAGCCTACCACTCTGCCACAGATGCACAATAGAAATATTAGATCAATCGAAACTCCTCTGCATCCCAACATACCCATAAGGAAAAGTTTGATTTTTATGCAACCACAGATATATCCAATATCTGTTATGGAACAAACTGAACTATGGAACACAACGTAGATTTCTTACTTTTGTATTCTTACTTAGTATCCACGTATGAAACTGTCATTGACTAATATTTATATTTCTAAGTACAGGATACTTTCAGAAGTAAATGCATCAGATAAGATTGTATGGGTTTTTTTATGTCACTTATCGGAAAGTCTTTATAAAATAATTTGAACTTGAAACTAAATTATTCCATAGGCGAATATGCTGCAGTGATCGTGATAATGTTAGCATATTCATCTCTGTACAAGTCAATATCCGACCGTGTAAATTGCTCTGAAGAGGAGAATATCGGAATTTACTTTGTATCATTTAAAGATAAAAATCAGACTTCATATCTTTGAATCAGGTACATGAATGTGTTCTGTCATTCGAAAGGACGTTAATCCATTGGCCTAGTGAACATATGGTGAACGGAGAACAAAGACTTAGAGGAATGTTTGATGTCTGCATCCTTTCCGGTGCTGTTTGAGCAATGAAACTGAACACAAAAATGAAGCGTAGCTAACTGATTCCGGTAGTATGTCTCCTTGTAAACGAAAAAGGTTATGAAGCGTTTGACAAGCTGTAATAAGAGCTATGCAAATACCTGTAAGAAAGAACGACTAGTGGAAACACATTGTTAACAGAAAAAACAGGGCAAAAATATGTTCGTCTTTATTGATTGAGAAAAGGGTGAAATCAAACTCACAATGCAGTTTGAATACATGTCAAGCGTTTGTATGTTCACAACAGGAGTATTAATTTTGGTTAATACAATCTTTTTTGCTTTACTGGTACTATTTTGTTCTTGTCATTTCAGGAATATGTCTATAACAGAGATACTTTTCCTTTCAGACATATATTGTGTTTCAGTTCATAAACGATACAATTTCCTTTTCAACTATTGGTATACATGTAACATGCCAGAATTTTTTGCAAGTGGATGAATGACCTTGAAATACTGTGAAAATATTTTTTATCGATAGTATCTGTTCAAAAACACTTGTAAAATACTTTTGCAAGTATCAAAGTAAAACAAGAAAACCCTTTCCGTGTAAAATATATGACTTTGGTACGTATGGATCGTTGACCTTAAAAATGAAATGTAAATGTTCAGGCGTATCGGTTTGCTCTCTGCAGACCATGTCGTCGGGATTGCTACGTAATTGGAAAAGCATACATACATGAAAATGACTTCGTTAAATCAGAAGGATGCTTTAATGGTGGAATTCAAAAATGAATTTTAAAAAACGGTTGCCGCTATGAATCAGTGATTCGTTGATTGGATGGGTTTTTTTTAGATACGTTGTCTAAAATGGATTACTCTTATGCCAAAACATTAATGTATTTTCGTTTGTTTCGAAAATAAAGTTACAAGAAGCTTAATTGAAATGGAAACGTATTTGATGTTCCCAAGATTCGCTGCCAAATGCTTCCTCCATGAATACTTCGCTGATGATTGATACTAGACATTAATGTAATGCAGACATTAAAGTCCTGATATCATTTCCTGTTATTGCATTGA